>NC_069501.1:842705708-842748208 GCF_027579735.1 Bombina bombina
AAAACGAGCAAAGGGGATCGCGTCCGATGCAGCAGTCATAAGACCTAGAATTTCCATGCATAAGGCTACCGAAGGGAATGATTGAGACTGAAGGTTTTGACAAGCTGAGATCAATTTTAGACGTCTCTTGTCTGTCAGAGACAGAGTCATGGACACTGAATCTATCTGAAAACCTAAAAAGATTACCCTTGTCTGAGGAATCAATGAACTTTTCGGTAAATTGATCCTCCAACCATGATCTCGAAGAAACAACACAAGTCGATTCGTATGAGATTCTGCTAAATGTGAAGACTGAGCAAGAACCAATATATCGTCCAAATAAGGAAATACCACAATACCCTGTTCTCTGATTACAGACAGAAGGGCACCGAGAACCTTTGTAAAAATTCTTGGAGCTGTTGCTAGGCCAAACGGCAGAGCCACAAACTGGTAATGCTTGTCTAGGAAAGAGAATCTCAGAAACTGATAGTGATCTGGATGAATCGGAATATGCAGATATGCATCCTGTAAATCTATTGTGGACATATAATGCCCTTGCTGAACAAAAGGCAGGATAGTCCTTATAGTTACCATTTTGAAAGTTGGTATCCTTACATAACGATTCAATATTTTTAGATCCAGAACTGGTCTGAAGGAATTCTCCTTCTTTGGTACAATGAAGAGATTTGAATAAAACCCCAGCCCCTGTTCCAGAACTGGAACTGGCATAATTACTCCAGCCAACTCTAGATCTGAAACACATTTCAGAAATGCTTGATCCTTCGCTGGATTTACTGGGACGCGGGAAAGAAAAAATCTCTTTGCAGGAGGCCTTATCTTGAAGCCAATTCTGTACCCTTCTGAAACAATGTTCTGAATCCAAAGATTGTGAATTGAATTGATCCAAATTTCTTTGAAAAATCGTAATCTGCCCCCTACCAGCTGGGCTGGAATGAGGGCCGCACCTTCATGTGGACTTGGGAGCTGCTTTGGTTTTCTAAAAGGCTTGGATTTATTCCAGACTGGAGATGGTTTCCAAACTGATACCGCTCCTGTGGGTGAAGGATCAGGCTTTTGTTCCTTGTTGTGACGAAAGGAACGAAATGATTATTAGGCCTAAATTTACCTTTAGATTTTTTATCCTGTGGTAAAAAAGTTCCTTTCCCTCCAGTAACAGTTGAGATAATAGAATCCAACTGAGAACCAAACAATTTATTACCCTAGAAAGAAAGGGAAAGCAAAGTTGACTTAGAAGACATATCAGCATTCCAAGTTTTAAGCCATAAAGCTCTACTAGCTAAAATAGCTAGAGACATATACCTGACATCAACTCTAATGATATCAAAGATGGCATCACAAATAAAGTTATTAGCATGTTGAAGAAGATTAACAATGCTATGAGAATTATGATCGGTTACTTGTTGCGCTAAAGCTTCTAACCAAAAAGTTGAAGCTGCAGCAACATCCGCTAAAGATATAGCAGGTCTAAGAAGATTACCTGAACATAAGTAAGCTTTTCTTAGAAAAGATTCAATATTCCTATCTAAAGGATCCTTAAAGGAAGTACTATCTGCCGTAGGAATAGTAGTACGTTTAGCAAGAGTAGAGACAGCCCCATCAACCTTAGGGATTTTGTCCCAAAACTCTAATCTGTCAGATGGCACAGGATATAACTGCTTAAAACGTTTAGAAGGAGTAAATGAATTACCCAAATTATTCCATTCCCTGGAAATTACTTCAGAAATAGCATCAGGGACAGGAAAAACTTCTGGAATAACTACAGGAGATTTAAAAACCTTATTTAAACGTTTAGATTTAGTATCAAGAGGACCAGAATCCTCTATTTCTAATGCAATTAAGACTTCTTTAAGTAAAGAATGAATAAATTCCATTTTGAATAAATATGAAGATTTATCAGCATCAATCTCTGAAACAGAATCCTCTGAACCAGAGGAATCATTATCAGAATCAGAATGATGATGTTCATTTAAAAATTCATCTGAAAAATGAGAAGTTTTAAAAGACCTTTTACGTTTACTAGAAGGAGGAATAACAGACATAGCCTTCTTAATGGATTTAGAAACAAAATCTCTTATGTTAACAGGAACACTCTGAGTATTAGATGTTGATGGAACAGCAACAGGTAATGTAACATTACTAAAGGAAATATTATCTGCATTAACAAGTTTGACATGACATTCATTACAAACAACAGCTGGAGGAACAGATACCACAAGTTTACAGCAGATACACTTAACTTTGGTAGATCCAGCACCAGGCAGCGACTTTCCAGAAGTATCTTCTGACTCAGGGTCAATCTGGGACATCTTGCAATATGTAATAGAAAAAACAACATATAAAGCAAAATTGATCAAATTCCTTAAATGACAGTTTCAGGAATGGGAAAAAATGCCAGTGAACAAGCTTCTAGCAACCAGAAGCAATAAATAATGAGACTTAAATAATGTGGAGACAAAAGTGACGCCCATATTATTAGCTCCAAAAAAGACGCCCACATTATTTGGCGCCTAAATGCTTTTGGCGCCAAAAATGACGCCACATCCGGAATGCCGACACTTTTGGCGCAAAAAAAGTAAAAAATGACGCAACTTCCGGCGACACGTATGACGCCGGAAACAGAAAATAATTTTTTGCGCCAAAAAAGTCGGCGCCAAGAATGACGCAATAAAATGAAGCATTTTCAGCCCCCGCGAGCCTAACAGCCCACAGGGAAAAAAGTCAAATTTTAAGGTAAGAAAAAAATTGATTTATTCATATGCATTATCCCAAATATGAAACTGACTGTCTGCAATAAGGAACGTTGAACATCCTGAGTCAAGGCAAATAAATGTTTGAACACATATATTTAGAACTTTATATAAAAGTGCCTAACCATAGCTTAGAGTGTCACAGAAAATAAGACTTACTTACCCCAGGACACTCATCTACATGTAGTAGAAAGCCAAACCAGTACTGAAATGAGAATCAGTAGAGGTAATGGTATATATAAGAGTATATCGTCGATCTGAAAAGGGAGGTAAGAGATGAATCTCTACGACTGATAACAGAGAACCTCCTATGAAATAGACCCCGTAGAAGGAGATCATTAAATTCAAATAGGCAATACTCTCCTCACATCCCTCTGACATTCACTGCACGCTGAGAGGAAAACCCGGGCTCCAACCTGCTGCGGAGCGCATATCAACGTAGAATCTAGCACAAACTTACTTCACCACCTCCATAGGAGGCAAAGTTTGTAAAACTGATTTGTGGGTGTGGTGAGGGGTGTATTTATAGGCATTTTGAGTTTTGGGAAACTTTGCCCCTCCTGGTAGGAATGTATATCCCATACGTCACTAGCTCATGGACTCTTGCTAATTACATGAAAGAAAGCAGGGAGTCCCTCTTACCTTCACTGAATTCTCTCCTGTGTGTAGCACACAGAGGCTTTCAGCACCGCACTCAGGAGGAAGGAGGGGGAGGGAAGGAAACGGCTTCTAGCAGGAACCCCAGACCAGAGAAACTGCAGAGCCAGCTCAGGACAGGAGTACATTAGATAACATGTGCTTGCAGATTCACTTGTGGAAATGTCATGTGATTGACGTACCACTAAGCAGGAGGGATAGGAATTTAAAATAAATAAATAAAACAGTGCAGCAGCATGGGGGCTGGGGGGGAGTCAATGCGGGACTGACAGTGACATCACTCTTACCGGGACAGCACGCACCGGCATTGCACTGCTGTGCTCTTCAGCTCCTTGACCCACACGTTACACATACTAAGTGTACACTCTACAGTAACATTGGAATTAATTGAATACACTATTTGTGCTAGCCAAAGAAGTTAGTGGAGGCAGACTAGAGCTACAGCCTTTTCAGTTTGTGTGTGTGCTGTAATGGTGGGCAGGGCTAAGGTAACTGGCGGCCCACTGGGCTTTTGCCTGGTATGCCCAATGGTCAGTCCGGGCCTGCCGCTTCCTAATTGATCACCCCTGGGATTTGGACTGCTGAATTTAGACAACAATTGGCCTCTGCCCATGAGAGAAATCAAAAATCTCCCCTCAAGGCTAAATGACGTCTAACCCCTCATTGATAATTGACATAAGCCACCGCTGTGACATTGTCTGAATGGAACCGGGATAAAGATTTTCTTCTCAGTAAATGCCTATCTTTAAGAGCTCTGAAAATTGCACAAATTTCTAAGATGTTTATAGGCAACCTTGCCTCCCAAGGAGCCCAAACTCCCTGTGCTGTCAGTGGCCCCCAAACAGCTCCCCATTATAAAAAAAATTAATCTGTAGTGATTACAGACCACACAGACAGCAGAGTATAATCCCCGCATCAATGGCATAGCATACAAAGCTGAAGTGGTCTCATATGAAAGCAAGCAAACGGAATAACATCCAATGCTGCAATCATAAGTCCTAGGACCTCTATACAAAGAGCAACAAAAGGAAACTGGAGAGACGGAAGATTCTGACAGGCCAAAACAAACTTTAATCTGTTTTGATCTGTTAGAAACAACCTTGTGGAGACTGAATCTATCTGGAATCCCAGAAATGTAACCTTTGTCTGAGGAACTAAAGAACCCTTTAGCAAATTGATCCTCCAACCAAGTTGACGAAGAAACAACAACTGTCTGTTGTTGTGAGATTCTGCTAAATATAAAGATGAATCTAATACCAAGATATTGTCCAGGAAAGGAAACACCACTATTCCCTGACCTCTGATGACAGACAAAAGAACCCCCAGAAACTTTGTAAAGATCCTTGGAGCTGTAGCCAGACCAAACAGTAGAGTAGAGTAACAAAATGAAAATGCTTTTCTAGAAAAGCAAACCTCAGAAACTGAAAGTGATCTTTGTGAATCGGAATATGGAGATAAGCATTCGTTCAATCTATTGTGGGAATAAACTGCTCTTTCTGAATGAAAGGTAGAATAGACCGAATAGTCTCCATTTTAAAAAATTGGAACTCTAACAAACTTGTTCGGAGCCTTTAGATCCAAAACTGGTCTGAAAGTTCCCTCTTTTTTGGGAACAATAAAGAGATTTGAATAGAATCCCTCTCTATGTTCCAGCAGAGGAACAGGAACTACCAAACACATGGATTCAAAATCCAGGATTGATTGAAGAAAAAGCCTGAGCTTTTAAAGGAGTCCCTAGCAAGTCTATAATAGGAGTCAAAATGACTGGTAGATCAATTCAGAAACAGAAACTTCTTTGATTTCTAATTTAAGCAAAACCTCCTTAAATAAAGAATTATATGATCAATCTTAAATAAAAGGGAGGAACAAATAGGCTCAGAATCAGAGACAGGCCCCTGATCATCAGAAAAAACTCACACTAAGAAGCTTAATTAGTCTAATGAGAAACAGGGATATTGCTACTAGTAGAAGGCATGTCTTGAAGGCAGAATGACTGCCATCCTTGCAGGCACTGTAATGAGCTGGACCTTCCTGTAATGAACAAACAGAAAAAGCAAAAATACCTTTGGCAGAAAGTGAAGCATTAGATTGGACTCAATGCATCAAAACATTAAGACAGGTATCACATTACTTAGCTTGTTTACAATAAACACGCTTTGGGCTAGATTACAAGTGAGGCGCAAACTGTTTTACGCAAGCAATATCATCTTTTCGCAAGCATTTTTAATTGTGCTGATATTACAAGGTGAGCAAAATCACAATTGCGCTAGCGCAATCACCATTTACGCTTCAATCCTTACCGCAATCTCAGAGCTGTGGTTAACTGTTTTCCGAAACAAAAAAGTTGAAAAAGGCACTTCAAAAATATATTACAAAGTACAGTTATACTCATAATAACACTGTCTAATAAAAAAAAAAAAAAAAAATATTGCACAAAAAAGTTATACGGGCTCAAAGATATGAGATATTGGGTGTTAGAAAAAAAAAAAAACTGCCAAAGTACTTTAGGTGTTCAGCAATTTCAGCTTTCAAAGAAGAGTTAGGGACAGATTCAGAAGATTCCATAGTAAAAAAAACAGATAATTAACCCCCAAATTAAAAATAAGTTCTTAGGGAATGAGTATGCAATACCCCCTCCTGAGATCACAGCTATAGCTGGAAGTGCCCAAACAAATGTAAATTCAAAAATAACAAAAAAGTGCAGAAAGAAGTGTGCATGTACACGCGCACACCCACACACCCTAATGCATGCACTTTAGTGCCCCCATCCACACACTCGTGCACACCCACACACTCACCGGTGTATGTGCACCAGTGAGGAAACACAATGGTACTGAAATTTTAAATCTGATGTATTTACAAAACATTCTGATAAATAATACCCAGGAGGTTTAAGCCAAAAGAGAGCTTCTTATCTATTGGGTTCAAAGGAATCTGATCTCAGGCTATATATAATAAGTATATATAAAAATGCCAAGTATAGGTGTTAAACGATAAACAATAAAAGTCACTTACCTAAAACACTCTCCTCTTATGCTTGAAAAAAACAGTCCTGTACTGAAAAAATATCAGCAGAGGACACACTATAGGAGTTAACTGTAGAACCAAAAAAGACAAGTCCCTGCAACATCCTTGGGAGGATAGTGATTTAACATTTCATGGGAAATAAAAAATAAGGCACACTCCAAACTCCTTAAACTTTTCTCTTGACAAACATTGCACTCTGAGGTGAAATAGGTCACTTTCAAAGAAGAAAACAGCTGCACATCATCATTCTTTACCTTCCTCCAGAGGAGGCAAATATAAGACTAACTACCATAGAGGTAGGTGAGGTTATATTGCGCTCTTGGGTTTGGAAATCTTTGCCTTCTCCTAGTGGTAGGGAAAGTAATTCCCAGCAATGGATTGTGGACTTTTAACACCTTTATGAAAGAAAAATGTAATTAAAAATACTGCATTGTGACTGTGGCCCCCGATTGTACAGTTGTGTATGCAGCTCCAGGGCTGTTGCAGCTCATGCACATGGTTGAATGTACCTCTCACTCTAAATGGCAAGATCAGTCTAATAAAAATGGTCACACTTCCTCGTCTGCTTTATCCCTTGCTCATGTTACCTTTTTTTGCTCAATAAAAGGCAACAATTAATAGAGCTTTTAAAGTGCTTATATATAGAGAATGATATATAAGGAATATATTGTTCCTGACCGCCTTACTAAATTGAACACGCTACACGCTAATAAATGTATTAAATGTAGTAAGGAAGCCTCAGACTTTTTATATAACTTTTTCAATTGCCCACTGATTAAAAAAAATGGTTCTAGCTACAATACTGGCTACAAAAAAAATTTGGTATTGAGCTCACATTAGATCTAGATCTGATTTGTTTGTTTCAATAGCCACAAGAAATTACATAATATACTTACCTTGATTATACTCATAGCAAGAAACTGTATATTGCGTCATTGGACGACCAAGAAATCTCCAACTATAGTGCAGTTTCAGCGCAAGTTTTTTAAGCATCTATTCATTGAACAGTTTGATGTGAAACTGGATACTAAAAATAGATTAGGCCCCTTCTTTAACAAATGGCAATACTTCCTTCAAATGCTTCCATGTACAATACAGAAACAAATACTTCTGCCGTTCTCACAAACAGAATATATGCTCACAGCCTCATTTAGAGGAGAATGGGCCTTTCCATATACACCCATAAATTTCAAGAAACTCCAGCCACCAGCTTTCTTAAAAGACCTTTATTCTTTCATCTTGGGTCCCATTGATAAATACAACGTTTCAAGCCTGCACTAGGCTCTTAGTCATGTACATGCAGTGCAGGCTTGAAACCGTTTAACAAGACTAGCTCTGCAAAAGAATCTGAACTCAGATAAGGGGACATGATTTGTTTTTGAATACCAAGCGTATAAGACTTAATTACTGGTAACCAACCGTTTATAAATTTCTTTACTTTTTTTCCGAAGTTATTTGTAGGTGGTAAGACTCAAAAATAATCTGGCCTTGAATTTCCTTAAGAACAGAGGAAAAGGAAGGGGCACTGCGAGCCTTCCAATTCTTAAAAATCAGGTGACGTACAGTCAAAATAATGGTATTAACCGTATTCACATATAATTTTTTAATCCATATTAATTCGCTTTTTTGATAGTTGACCTTGTAGCCTGAAAAGAGAAAAAATTCTTGAAGACAGCTCAGCGTCAGAGGAATAGATTGCCATGTATTGTTAAGAAACAGCAGTAGATCATCTGCATACCTGTAATCTTTTCTCTTAATTTAATAGCTAATGGTTCAAGTTCGATGTTAAATAAAAGGGGTGACAAGGGGCACCCTTGCCGCATTCCTCGTTTCAGAATAATTTTATCAGAAAGAGAGTTATTAATCAAAGGATAAGATATTGGAGATCTGTACAATTCTGGACAAATTGTAAAAATTGGTTTTTGAAACCAAACTTGATTAAAGCATTAAAGAGATAATCCTATGCGATCGAATCAAAAGCCTTTTCGGCATCTAAAGTGAGTAATGCTATATCCTGATTTTTATCCTTATTAATTTTTTCCATATTCCAACAATAGTCTAAAAAAGTGATCACACTCCGTATATGTTTAGTAGAATTTCTGGATAGCATAAAGTCCACTTGATCCTTATGTATAATATTCTGGAGTGGGGCAGCAAGCCTTTTAGCAATAATAGATGATAAAAGCTTGTAATCCGTATTTAATACCGAGATAGGTCTGTACGAAGACGGATCTTCTGGGTTTTTCCACTTTCTTCAATATTAGTGAGATATTAGCTGCAGAGAAATACATGGACATAGGTCCCATAGAAGAATAATACAAATTGAATAATTTACATAATGGACTCTTTAATTCTGGTATTAATATCTTGTAGAAATCTGCTGGAATACCATCCGGCCACGCCGCTTTATTAAGTTTAAGATGATCTACTGCTGTACATATTTCCTCTACCGAGATTGGCATATTAATCCTCCTCTGAGATCTGAGGTGTCTGTATACTCTGTCAAAAATTCTCCTGGCTATCAGGATTACAGACTGTATTAGAATACAAAGAATAAAAATAGTCATGAAAACCTTTGCAAATCTGTTCAGTTTCAATATATCTCTTATCCCCTATTTGAATAGCTGGAATATAATTTCTTTTTTTTTCTGTTTTTTGTAAGTCTAACGAGGTGCTTCGCAGAAGAGCCATGAAACCCTCTGAAATGAATATTAATTTTAGCTTCCTGTTCCAAAGATTTTTGTTTAAAAAAGATATCTCGTTCTTTTCTGGCTTTAAGGTATATGTTCCAGTTAGAGCTAGATTGTTCAATCAAATATTTTCTATAAGCATTCCTCAATTGGTTAGTAAGTTGGGTTTCTACCGCCCGCTTTTTCTTATTTAGAGTACTCATATAAGCCTTTATTTTACCCCGAAGTACCGCTTTCGCGGTTTCCCAAAAAATCTTAATTTTATCCAAATACTCAATATTAATATTTGAAAAATCTTTCCAGCTCTGTTTTAACCAAAGTGAGAATTTAACATTGTAAAGCAAAAATTGCGGAAAGAAAAATCTAGCTCTATTTTCAGTACTATATAGTGATGTAAATACAAGAGAGATAACCGCATGGTCTGATACTGAGATATCATTAATAGTCGTGGATAATTTTTGAATAGATAAAGATTCTGATATTAAGAATAAGTCAATTCTGGAAAAAGTTTTAAATGATCTAGATTCGCAGGTAAAATTAAATACCTGCGCATCAGGGTTCCTCAGTCTCCAAATATCAATCAGTTTAAGTTTATGCGACATCTTTTTTAAGGATTTTAGCAGCTCTGTTATAATTTTTTTGTTCGTCAAGCACCGGGCAGGGAGTTATATTAAAATCCCCACCAACTATAATATTTTCGTTAACCAAAGGAAACAATTTGTTTTCCATTTTTTTCCAGAATGTCGAGGAAATCTCATTCGGACCATAAATGTTACATATGATATATTTAATATCATGAATTATTACATGTAAAATAATATACCGCGCTTCTGGGTCCGTCTCTATATTACTAATAGAATATGTAAGATTTTTTATCAAATAATAGGCCAAACTGCATTTTCTATTAGTCGAAGGTGCCGCAATAACTCTTTCTACCCATTTAATCTTGAGTTTTTCCAATTCTAACAGTGGTGTGCACCTAGTGCCTACTAGAAAACAGACCGTTAGCTTTGATATATTAACACCTAGTTGTCAATTATGGAAAGGTCGAATTAATGGAAGCTATACCAAAGCACCAACTTGACGGAGGCTGGGTCTGGACCGATTACAATTATGTCAATTTTTACATAAACATTTTATTATTTATTAAATAAAAAAGTTAAAAAATTAAAAACATGGATCCATGAATAAACGAACAAATTTGTACAATAGCAGCTAAATGAGATATTAAACAAATAGTGATAGAGCCAATTTAGCACTTGAAATTAGACAAACAATTGTTCCTAAAAGTGTAATTCTGTTACAAATTACAAACTTATCAAAAAATGAATAAAGCTCTCAGTGGAGGCTTTGACTATGTGTTTAACACATAGTAGAGACCAGATGGGACATCAATGGAATTTAAAACTAGTATACACTACCACAACACATGAAAATATAAAAATAATGAGGGATAGTGAGAAAATATGTGAAAATATTGTGATCTTCAACAATGGTGAAATAAGAACAAAAATAAAAAATAGAACACCACAAAATACAAAATGTGGCCAAATGTCAGGAGTTGATGTGATGTGTTCAAATCGTGAATATATACAAAGCTATAGATGTATATAGTCAATGGACCAATATAGGCTGTGTGTCCCTTTAAGAAGATTCCAAATGTCTAAAAAAATGTGAAGCCTGAAAATGATAATGGTAGTCAAAAGTTGTGTTCAAATCGTGAATATATCCATAGCTATAAATATATATAGTCAATGAACCAATATAGGCTGTGCGTCCCTTTAGGAAGAGTCATGCAGGCCCATTTATCAAGCTCCGTACAGAGCTTGAAGGGCCGTGTTGCTGGCGAGTCTTCAGACTCGCCAGAAACACAACTTATGAATCAGCGGTCACAAAGACCGCTGCTCCATAACCCTGAGCAGGCGGACAGGAATCACCGGAAATCAACCCTATCGAATACGATCGGGTTGATTGACACCTCCCTGCTGGCGGCCAATTGGCCGCGAGTCAGCAGGGGGCGGCGTTGCACCAGCAGCTCTTGTGAGCTGCTGTTGCAATGTTAAATGCGGAGAGCGTATTGCCCTTTGATAAATGGGCCTGCAAATGTCTAAAAAAAAAAAAAAAAACGTTTTTTTTTGTGAAAAAATGTGAATCCTAAAAACTATAGTAGTAGTTATCCAAATTTGAGTGCTGGGGGTCAATGTCAATGCCTATTAGCCGTATTCAAACCAGAACACTATCTTCTTAGCAAATGTTTGTTACAATCCCTGGGTCCTTCTTCTGTAAAAGAAAGATAAAATAGTGTAGGTTGTTTTAAAATCAATAAATATATGGAAGTATGCTTACCAGTCAACGCGTTTCAGTCATATAAAGACCTTTATCAAGACTGTTTTTTTAATGTTCCTAATGGTCCTTTTATACCAAACTGATTGCAATGTGATTATAGAAACGGAAGTGGTTCTCAAGCACTTGCGGTTTCGCTAGCAGTTAGATATGTAGTTGCAAAATAAAAAACACATTTTTAATAATATATTAAAATCCTAATGTAGTGTCCTGACATTTGGCCAAATTTTGTATTTTGTGGTGTTCTATTTTTTATTTTTGTTCTTATTTCACCATTGTTGAAGATCACAATATTTTCACATATTTTCTCACTATCCCTCACTATTTTTATATTTTCATGTGTTGTGGTAGTGTATACTAGTTTTAAATTCCATTGATGTCCCATCTGGTCTCTACTATGTGTTAAACACATAGTCAAAGCCTCCACTGAGAGCTTTATTCCTTTTTTGATAAGTTTGTAATTTGTAACAAAATTACACTTTTAGGAACAATTGTTTGTCTAATTTCAAGTGCTAAATTGGCTCTATCACTATTTGTTTAATATCTCATTTAGCTGCTATTGTTGTACAAATGTGTTTGTTTATTCATGGATCCATGTTTTTAATTTTTTAAATTGTTAATTTAATAAAATGTTTAAATAATAAAATGTTTATGTAAAAATTGACATCATTGTAATCAGTCCAGACGCAGCCTCCGTCAAGTTGGCGCTTTGGTATACCTTCCATTAATTTGATTTTTCGGATTCTAACTTCGTTAAATGTGTCTCTTGGAGTAATACCATATCAGGCTTATCCTTAGTTAAATGTCCAATAATAAATTTATGCTTAGTCGGTGAGGAAATTCCTCTAACATTCCAAGATAGTATACTAAGTTTATTCATATCACTGACATTAAAAAGATAGTATTAGGCTATGCGAGATGGAGGGGTGATAGAGGGGGGGAGGCAGAAAGAGAAAGGGGGAAAACAAGATAATAAAGTAATAAAAAATCAAATTAAAATCCCTTGCGACGACTAGGAGATAACGAAAGCTTAATCCTACCTGGCCCATCCATAAGGCTGACATAGGGCCTTAATTCAAAATAATTGACTAGGGAAAACCCTAGTACAAGCATTATACTAATAGGCAGTCTTAAGCTTCGATATATTCTTTTACTTCTTTCACATTATTGAATACATGTTTATTACCCTTATCCTCAAAAACCATTTTAGCTGGATAAATCAACCTAGCTTTCAGC
Source organism: Bombina bombina (assembly GCF_027579735.1). Lineage (NCBI taxonomy): Eukaryota > Metazoa > Chordata > Amphibia > Anura > Bombinatoridae > Bombina > Bombina bombina. The sequence continues at coordinate 842,718,409 of NC_069501.1, forward strand.
CCTTTATTTATAAGCTGTGCACAAAAGGGAGCCATTAGCTTTCTTTTTGCAGATGTTTCACTAGAAAAATCTTGGAAAAGAAGTATTTTATACTTTCCCAAGATACAAGTTTCAGTTTTTTTTAAATAAGTAAAGTAATTCCACTTTATCTTGAAATTTCAAATATTTTACCAAGCACATTCTATTTCTCATTGTACCATCTGGGAGAGTTCTACTAGGGCCTACTCTGTGCACTCTTTCAACCTCAAGTGGAATTTTTTGTGGGGAAAACCCTAATATTTGTGGTAATAGTACAGAGGTGATCTGGATAAAGTCTACAAATTCAGGGATTTCTGGAAGCCCAATTATTCTAATGTTGTTACGTCTATCTCTATCTTCTAGACTAGCCTGTAAGTTATTCATTTGTGTTTCCTGCTTCTGTAAAATGGTTTCTTGTGAGTTAGCTAGGTCCTCCAGATCAGATACTCTATTTTCCACTTCGGAGATTCTGGTAGCAAATTGTCTTACCTCTGTTGTTAGAGCAATCAGATCAATGGAGATCCCAGATAAGTCTTTCTTTATAGAGTCAAATTGAGGAGTAAACAATTCAGATATTTGTGAGATCATAGACTGCACATCTATTCTAGACACTGATAAATCTATACTGGTGTCATTGTTTATATCAGTGGCTTTTAATTTTTTATCTTTTACTTTTGCAGGCATTGTGGGCAAATTTAGTTTCGCCTGTGTGAGGAATTTATCCATATACAATAGTACAGAAAGTAAAGTGAAAAAAAAAGTCAAGACTAAATAAATTGTGTTAAAAGAAGAAGAAGAAAAAAAGGTGTGAATTAACCAATCAACGTGTGATTATATAGCTAAGTGAATATATATATATATATATACATAGAGATATAAACATATAATATATGTATACCTGTGTATGACAACCGTGAGAGAGGGGGGAGGGTCCCTCCCGGAGAAGAAGACCCTTACCCCTGCAAGTGAGAAGGCCTGCAATACCAGATAGGACAATTGTTTATAAAAAAAATAAATAAAAAAAAAAGACTATTTCATCCAGATAACAGTTTACTAAACTTGTACAAGGGAAAGAGCTACATTGGGATTAAAAATGTTCCCCTTTTATGGCCTAAAATTAACTTAGATTAATCTAATGAAGATAGCTTATCAGTAAGGATTCAAGCAATTATTTAGACTCGCATTATTAGCAGGGTGAGCCGAAAATATAAACTATGGTAATTTAAAATCCCAATTAGATGTTATATATTTATGCTCAAAGTAAAAATCCCAGAGTATCTTGTAAACATAAGAGCATAATACAACCTAGCACATCATTAGATCTACAAATTACGAAAGCTATTAACTTATGCTTAACAAGATATTCTGGCAGTCCACTGACAAAATATAAGAACAATTTGTGTTACATTCAACTTGGCTATTTCAGTGAAAACCTTATATATTATAAGTAGTACAATTGTTTCTTGTAGTACACCTTTATACAGATATAACACAAGCAATAATTTAAGAAGGCATTCTTCTGTATATGAACTTAGATTTAAGCTACAGGATATGTTGCCCAAAGATAGTACCTTATATACTAGGGGCATAAAACCCCAGGAGATAGTTATAAGGGCGTTCAAAACATTCTTTAAGCTAGATATCTGATAATCAACCACAACATATATCAGTTCACCATATATTGGTAGTCCACTTTCTAAAAGATATTTAAGGCTTATGAAAATCAGTTAATCCAATATTTCTCTTATGGTTAAAGTGATATCCAGGAGGGATATAAAGAGCTTGATGCAAAGGTTCATATATCAAACAGCCCATATTTGCACAATAATGTAAAGTTCCAGGTAGTTTTAATTTAATGTAAGATGCTGACAATCTGTACATAACAACCAGGATATGCTCTTTTCATTTAAGGAGACTTGCAGACAGGACCATACGACAACTCCAGCTGCCTAATATTTTTTGTGACTTAAACAACCCTGCTCAGATTTTTTCTTTTTCCCGTTTGAGGGTTTTAGACAGAGTATAGTATTATAAAGTCAGCTCAAATTAAGCAGATATCAGAATAACAACCTGTTTCTTCCTTCTTGTGTGTTTATGTCTGTACACCAAATTAAGAGGCAATTACTGGTTGATAGTGAGAGGGAAAGGGAAAAACCGGCCAGATATTTATGATGTAAATCTTCAGCCGCGAGGATAGGGCCCAGGGTACGACTACCGCCGCTACTCTGTAGCTCTTACCTGCAAGCGACACTCGGCTTGTACAATATCAGACCGGGGCAGCTCTTTAGCCTAGTCTCCCGTGGATTGAGTAGGGTATTCCAACAGCTCTCTCCTCTCCGATAATACTGCCCTTTTGTATCGCACCAGCATCCGCTAGGTTTGTTCCTAGTCGAGGCGTGTAGACAAACGTTGTGGTTTCAGACCACCAGCCAAACCGTCAAGTGGAGGCTTCTCGCACCAGTACAACGTGTACTGAAAGCCCGAAAACAAGCCCTAACAACAGCTTGAGCCACGAGGCAAATGGTGTGGGGAGCCGGATCTAAAACGCCGCACAATCTCCTGCAGCCGTCAAGGAGCAACTATCCATCAGTGCTCTGCCCCCAACAGGAAGTCTCCCATTTTTCAAACTCTTAATCACCAGGTCTGAATAATATTTAGTACAATCAAACCTAGTAATTATCTGCTTCCCTTCTACTTTTTAATTTATTAAATATATATAAAATCTATTACTATGTGTTAAACTGTTTATTTTGTTTATACTAGTAAATTTCACTTTAAGAAAAAAAAAAGTAAAGACAGGAAAGAGGCATTAGACAAATATTCTGTATTGATGTATAACAGGCTATTGTCTTTTCATCAGGTCTGTTATATATACTTGCTTCATCTAACAGTAACAAAGACTTGCATATCAATATCGCTAAACTTTGTATTTATTTGAAGGACTTTGAAGGGATTCAACAGAAAAAGCAGCCATTTCAAATGACAGAAAACAGGTACAGAAGCTATTTGGAAACAATTGAATATACTTCACCAGATAAAATTGATTATTGGTAAAACTTTAAATGGGAGGAATGTTTACAGTTCAGTGTCTCTTTCATGTGTTGTAGCACTGCCACTGTATTCACCACTATAAATTATAGTATAAGAGACTGAATAATTTCACCAGCTGAAAAATATTTATCTAATTGAGTTTCTCAACAATATTTCAAAAAACAAAATTCTATTTTTCCTAATCCTTTTGTAGACAAAGTAGACTTCAAAGCAATGCTACAGCCAACAGGTTAACCATATATTTTTAAAGTAAAATTTTACAGCTTTAAAATCATTTTTAGGAGATTTAGCAGCAAAATTGCTCATACATGTCAATTACAAACTTGATGTTCTGTTGGTGCTTTATTTAAATAGCCCATATTTTTTGGGGTGTATAATGGCCCTTTAACTCATTCAGCATACAGAAAGAGAGAAAGAAAAAAAAAATGATCACTGCAACTTGCTGCAGCCATTAGTGAGTTCATAACTCATTTACAGTATCTGCTTTATATCCCCATCAGTAGTTTAGTCATTTTAAATAGAAAGCAATGATCCTTGAACAAACTTAATTAACCTATGTATCCACTGAGATAAATTACAGATGCGGATAAAGATGTTATTGTCTTTCGGAAAACAGCTGAATTGTACTTACAAGCCCTCTGTGGATCCTAAACAATGAGTAATCCCTAAGCAAAGCATTGTGTGTAAATGCTTGCTATAGATGACCTTGGTTTGTTTTCAGCATATACTGCACTTCTTCAGTTCTGGGTTTCTTCAGGCAAAAATGACGCTCTGGAGTTTTTTAATTGCTAAACACAAATGGATATTTTTAGGTTATGCCCCAATTTAAACAGGTAAATAATTATATGAACTGTACAGTTTAATTCTTCATTTTGCAAATAGCATTTGATATAATAACTCACATTTATATATACAAATAAAAGTACATATTAATAAATATAGGAATGTAAATAGTGCTCGTCATTTACAAGAGTTAAGCCTCACTTCAGTCCTTGAAACTTTAAATAATCATTATTGTCCTAACAAAAATGTTGACAGCCAACATAATCCTGAATATGAACAGTGGTCTACATACAGTAACATAAAATCTTCTTTAAAGGGACAGTCTAGTCAAAAATAAACTTTCATGATTCAGATAGGGCATGTAATTTTAAACAACTTTCCAATTTACTTTAATCATCAATTTTGTTTTGTTCTCTTGGTATTTTTAGTTGAAACTAAACCTAGGTAGGCTCATCAGCTAATTTCTTTGCCCTTGAAGGCTGCCTCTTATATGAATGCATTTTGACATTTTTTCACACCTAGAGGGCGTTAGTTCATGTGTGCCATATAGATAACATTGTGCTGATGCTCGTGAAGTTACCCAGGAGTCAGCACTGATTGGCTTAAATGCAAGTCTGTCAAAAGAACTGAAATAATGGGGCAGTCTGCAGATGCTTAGATACAAGGTAATCACAGAGGTAAAAGTGTATTTATATAAATGTGTTGGTTATGCAAAACTGGGGAATGGGAAATAAAAGGGATTTTCTATCTTTTTAAACAATAAAAATGCTGATGTAGACTGTCCCTTTAATTTGAAATAATGAAACATCATGTATATATTTATTACTGAATCCATGCAGTAGGAACAAATGTTATTTGGAACATTTAGATCAAATGTAAAAATGATATAACAAACACACTGGGAAAAGGGCTTCTTTTAAACTCTCCAACCTCTACGGATTCATTAGTTCATAAATTATTCTATGCAGCTGCCAAACTAAAGCTTTCTCCTATCTCCATTATTTAGTGAACCAACTGTATAAAATAGCATTGGAATTGATAAAGGGAGGGCTAGAGAAACTGATGCAGGTCTTTGATGAATGCTTCCCCAATTTCCATTGCAATTCTTGTTTGAGATTCACTTTATCAACTTGTAAGTGTTTTGTACAATAGACGGTAGATAAGAACAAAGTAGGAACCTCGGTTGATTCCTCAAGTGAAAACTTTTTCTAAACTAAAACAGTACTCCATATGGAATTTGAGCAATTTCTCTAGCCTTCTTTTCTGAAAACAAATGAGCTTTTTGGTTATGTTAAATAAGATATTTCTCATTTGTATTTATGAAAATCAATTAATTAGAAACAATTAATATAAATTAATATATTAGTAGTGGATATTAAAGAGTTGTATATTCAATGAATTATTAAATAATAATAGTAACAATAAATAACTAACAATTAGTTATTGATTTTCTCAATATAAATTATTTATATTTACAAAAAAAAATATTTACAGTCAATCATTTATTGTACTGTCGGATGATAAAGATCTGTGACATTACCATTATCCACTGGTGTGACTCCTTAAAGGGACACTGTACCCAAATTTTTTCTTTTGTAATTTAGAAAGAGCATGCAATTTTAAGCAACTTTCTAACTTACTCCTGTTACCAATTTTTCTTCGTTCTCTTGCTATCATTATTTGAAAAAGAAGGCATCTAAGCTTTTTTTTTTGTTTCAGTACTCTGGACAGCACTTTTTTATTGGTGGATGAATTTATCCACCAATCAGCAAGGACAGCCCAGGTTGTTCACCAAAAATGGGCCGGCATCTAAACTTACATTCTTGCATTTCAAATAAAGATACCAAGAGAATGAAGAAAATTTGATAATAGGAGTAAATTAGAAAGTTGCTTAAAATTTCATGCTCAATCTGAATCACAAAAGAAAATGTTTGGGTACAGTGTCCCTTTAAGCCTTTAGTATGAAACCCATCATTTTTCTTTCATGATTCAGATAGTGCATGCAATTATTTTTTCTTTGTTCTCTTGGTATCTTTAGTTGAAAAGGAGGGACAAACGTTCAGGAGTTTTTCAAGAATGTTATCCATTTGCAAGAATGCAAGATGGAAGAACTAATTCCTGCAATGTAATATTACCGACACCTACCTAGGTTACTCTTCATCACAGAATACCATGGGAACAAAGCAAATTTGATAATAGAATTAAATTGGAAACCTTTTTAAAATTGTATGCTCTGTCTGAATTACAACATTTGTGGGTTTTACATCCTTTTAAGATGCTCACCCCTTATGAGGCCTTAAAAAGTGCATTTGCTCCCTCCCTACATTTTATTGCTGAAGTAGCCATTTAACATACCCTGCCCTGCCAGAGAGATCTGCTTTAAAGGTAACTAGTATATTGATTTCTTTATTGCAGTGCTCTTGTACTCTGGCTCTTCATGCCTCCTACCTTCCGTGGCGGTGCTTCTCCTCTTTATTTTTAACTGACAAGGGATTCTTTCTAAATGCCTCAGCATTCCTAGAAAAAAACACAAGCCAAACTTATTTACCAAAAAGACAGTTATTGACCATTTTCAAGCACATACTGACCTAGGTCCTACAGTGTCAGATGGGAAAAGATCTGGTTCACCTGACCATTCTGAAGATGCTCAAAATTCAAGGGCATGGTTGCTATCTCAATCTAGCAGTTCTCCTACAGAGCTCTCAAATGCTATGGTTGATTCTATCAAAAAACTGCTAGATAAACAAAATAGCTCATTTTCTAAATGTTGTGACAAGTTTGAAAGATTTGTTGAAGAGTTGAAGAGGGACATTTCTTCAATAAGTGAGCTTACGGATACAGTAGAAAAGGAGCAATATAATTTTGCATTGGATCATGCTCATTGAGTCAATTATATGCAAAAGTTAGCAGATTTATTGTCCTCACTGCATTCCAAACTGGCAGATATGGAAAATCGCTCTTCGCAAAACAATGTCCCAATCCAATGTCCGATAGTGAGGTCTAGGAACTTCACCACGTACAAGCCTAAAGATACATACTGTATATACCATCTGCATTACTATTCTTACAAAGAAAACTACTGAGTGAAGTAATCAGGAAACCAGCTCTGCAAAATGAGTATATACTGTATATACAGTATATATATATATATATATATATATATATATATATATACTTTTTCTAATTCTTTTTTTATATGTTCTAGTATGCAGAGTATATTTTATACAGTTTGTCTCCTATAATGTAGAGATTATTTTTTGTTTTCAGATACATCTGATTGAATTTATTTGCCACGATGCATAATTTGTTACATCTTTTTTTTGCTTTATCTTTTTTTCCCCTGGGCTATGATATGAGTATAGCATAGTATTGTGCTTAGACAGTTATGTGCTGCTCTTGCTTCCCTTACTGCTTACATTGTCATATTATTACCCTTGAAATGTTTGCTTTCTTCTGGTCTTTTCTGATTTTCTATGGACCTTCTTCTGTTCAAGTTCCATATTTTGTCTACAAGTTTCAATCACCACTGCCAGATTTATAGTGACATTGTTTTAATATTGCTTAGGTTCCATGCTGCGTGTTTAATATCTGTTCAGTTTTCTTGGCAGTGGGGTGGGGTATGTATCCCTCTTTGTCATCTTTGCCACCAGTTTTTGTAATCTTTAAATATCTCTACAATCCTTTAGGACATAGAGAGTTTTCTGTGTCCACACATATTTTTGTAGATCAAAAATCTGAAATTGCAGGACCTGATGAATATTCTGCCTTATTTTATAAAAGGCTCTTCCTTGCCATATTTGATAGGTTTACGAGTAAATATCTTCAATTCTGTATTTAAGCACGGACAGTTCCCCAACGAGTACCTTGAAGCTACAATTATAAATATCCCAAAACTAGGTAAGGGCTCAAGCTTGTGTAAGAGCTCCCTGGTTAACCTTGATCTTAAGATTCATGCTAAAATATTAGTGAACAGACTAGCTAGAATTTTCCAACATGTTATCCATAGTGAGCACATGGGCTTCATTCAGAGGCATAAGGTATAACACTAGAAGGATATTGAATATCTTCTCAGAGTCAGTGACCCTGGGTCTCTATCTTTAGACACTGAGAAGGCTTTTGACAAGGTGCTATGGGATTAAATGTGGGAGGTGGTTAAGAATTTTGGCCTTGCATCTAGCTTTATCTCGGCTATAGCAGCCCTGTTCTCTGAGTACTTTGCAAGGGTGTGGTGTCTGGGATTCTGTTCCCACCTCTGAATATTATAAACAGTATGTTTATGTGCCCTCTTTTACTCTGATAAAGATGAAAGAATCCTCAGAGGGTGCGCTGATGCTGAAAAAAATCTACGTAGGACGACACATTATCCGTGAGGCTACCAATGCTACTATCATTTGCCAAAACTGCACAAGAATCTCACATGTCCACCGGGACGGCCCATTATCGCGGGCATTGGTAGCCTCACGGATAATGTGTCGTCCTACGTAGATTTTTTTCTGCAAAAACATGTACAGGGTCTCGAATCATACATTCGGGATTCTAGTGATTTGATTAAGAAACTTGAGAAAATTGAGATAACTTCAGATTTACTATGGATCACATGTGATGTCCAATCACTGTATTCAAATATACAACATCATTTGGGTTTAACTGCAGCAGCAGAATTTTTACAAAATGATATCTATTTACCAAATGCACAATGTGATTTTATTCTCAAACTTATCTCTTTCATCTTGAGACATAATTATTTTATGTTCCAGGATGAGTTTTTTCTGCAGGTGAAAGGTACCACCATGGGCACCAGGTTCGCCAATAGTTATGCCAATTTGTTCATGGGCTCATTTGAACAAAAATACATCTATGAGGGCATTTTTGGGGCGAGCCTGGTGTTCTATGGGCGGTACATAGATGATATGATTTTTATCTGGAGGGGCAATCTGGCATCAGCCAATTTGTTTGTTGAGTACTTGAATTCCAATGATAGAGGTCTAACTTTTACCAGTTGTATCCATCATGAGACCATAGTATTTTTGGATTTGGTACTCAAATTTGATGGTCCTAAAGTCACTAGTGTCACGCATTTTAAGATGGTAGACTGTAATAGTTATTTAGATTTTACTAGTCACCATCACCTCCCATGGAAACGTAACGTGCCATATGGCCAATTTAAGAGAATTCACCGTAATTGTAGTACTTTGGCCGATTATGAGACTCAAAGCCAGATACTAAAAGAACGTTTCAATGAAAAACATTATCCATCATATATCATAGTTACAAAAGAGCCAAGCAAGACAAAAGAGAAGATTATTTTGAAGAAACTAATATAAACCTAAAAAAAGATCAGAAAGATTTTATGGAGACATTTACTCCGTTCATTACGGTATACAACCGTCATCATAAGAAAATACGTCAGATAATTAATAAACATTGGAGAATTCTACAAAAAGACCCCATTTTGGGGAAGATTTTGACAGATAAGCCTAATATAGTATATAAAAAGGCACCTAGTTTGAAATCAATGTTGGCTCCTAGTAAGATAGTGAAACATAAAATCCTGAACAAACACCATAGGGTTGGCACTTTACCAATAGGTTCTTATAGATGCAATATGAAGAATTGTAAACTGTGCACTAGAATTAGACATAAGCAAATGAGATTCCAATCAAATGTCACAGGCAAACATTTTTCAATTATTGGCCACATATCCTGTGCGTCCAGATATGTAGTCTATCTACTATCTTGCGTTTGTCGGGTTCAGTATGTAGGCAGAACCTCCAGAAGACTGAGTATTAGATGGTCAGAACATCTGAGAAATATGAAAAAGAATCAAAAGAACCATAGTGTCCCCAGGCATTGTAATTACCACCATAATGGTCATACCGATTGCTTTAATATATGTCCCATAGAATTTATTCCTGTATCTCATTTATACAACAGATTATCTAGATTTAGACAGAGGGAGACTTACTGGATCCATACTATCAAAACTTTACATCCTAATGGCCTTAATCTTAATATAGATTTGGCAGCCTTTTGAGATATTTTTGGAGTCCAGTGAGTCTCCCTCTGCCCTGCTCAGTGTAATTTTTGGTCAACTGAGTTTAGATTATTCAGTTAGTCCTCCCAATTATCAAGCAACACGCCTTATATGCATATGTTCTAGAGGTATTAAACTCATGAGCACTATGATTACAACAATATGTAGTGCCAGTCCTCACATGTAATAGGGCCTTTAGTATATTCTATTAATAACCTGGCTTATCCCATACACTACTAAATATATATAGGGTGGTCCTACATATAGGTCACTGTTTAAGTAACAGTATATGATGACCAGGTAGAGTTTATAGTCTGATCATCTTGGGACGTATTTTTACTTATCATTTTTTGTAATAAAATTACTATAGAATATTAGTGTCATCTTATTAAGATGATTATAAAGTATCTTCACCATTGGTGTCCAATAATGGGATGTTTTTAAATTTGTACACAATTATGTTCCTATGTGGAAAACAATTTTTATACAATTTGTTTTTATATATATTTTTATATTTTTAATTTCATTATTATTGTGATGTCAAATATTATGTTCATATATATAGAGTGAGTGATATAGGAATTCTAATTTTATTTAGTGTGTCCTAATATTTTGTGTCGTAGCCACACGGAACTTGTGGAGGCTCGCCGATTGCCGACATCTGATTGGTGGACACGGAGTGACGTTCACTGGCTGGGGTGTGTCTGTCGGGCGACTCTGAACAGTCCCGACTCGCGCATTGAGGCATGATTCTGGTGCCACTCTGTGAGTATTTGGCATCACGGGGTGACCATCTAACGTAGGGGTTTTATCTGGACGTACGATACTGTTTTATGTTTTGTGGCACCTCTCTTCTTCTATCCTGTTTTACTCTTCCTGTTTGCCCTTGTTAGCAAGCCCTAAGCTCTTGAGGAGTTTAGGAGAATGTTTTAACAGCGGCTTCAAAGGCTAATAAGATACTAGCATGTATTAAAAGAGGCATTGATTCAAGGGAGGAAAGCATAATTCTGTCATTATATAAAGCCCTGGTAAGACCTCACCTTGAGTTTGGAGTGCAGTTCTGGGGACCGATTGTTAAAAAAGATATTGCAGAACTAGAAAAAGTTCAGAGAAGGACCACAAAGCTAATAAGGGTATTGGAGAAATTAACCTATGAGGAGAGGCTAGCCAAACTGGGTCTGTTTTCTTTAGAAAAAAAGGCGCTTGAGAGGTGACATGATTACTTTATATAAATATATTCAAGGCCCATATACAGAGATGGCAGAAGCTCTGTTTATTCCAAGAAAATTGTTTCTGACAAGAGGTCATAATTTAAGGTTGAAGGAAAGGAGATTTAATCTCCTGCAACGGAAACGTTTTTTCACTGTAAGAGCAATAAAATTGTGGAACTCATTACCAAAGGAGGTAGTGAATGCCAATACCATAGATACATTTAAAAATAGTCTGGATAAATTTCTGTATATAAACAAAATTCATGGATATGATTGCTAGTATTAAATGGGTCACCTTTTAATGGGGTTATTTAAGCTTAACTGGAGCTTTTTGTAAGTATTTTAGATTTGTATAGGTTGAACTCGATGGACTTCAGTCTTTTTTCAACCTTATCTACTATGTTACTATGTTACTAAGGCATATGACCTTATAAGTGCCTACCCATTTAAATGGTGTGACACTAAAGTGAGACACTGGTGTATTCTTATCCAACAATCCTGCATTGGTGTTAGCTTCTAATTATAAGCTTCTTCTGAGCAAGTTTAAAGTATTGACTAATATAAGGAATTTTGTTAATGTTTCTTAGGATGGCAGAGTAACAGGGGTAAAATGATGTTGCTGCCTAAACGAAAATAGGTCCTCCATTGCCAACCACTTACAGTTCCTTTCCCTATCCAAATTCAATTTCAATAAGTTGTACAAGATATATTTGCTCAAAGAAACCTCCAAGGGCTTATTTGGCCCACTTCCAAACTCTGCTAAAATGTGGGACCTTTCACTACCAAGTATGCTCTTTTATTACAATACGGACATGCTCTTCCATATAGCAGTATAGGCATTTCATTTTGACCAGTTGAAGCAAGCCTCATTACCAGGAATGATAATCAAGGACTTGATCTGGATACTTGACCGTGCTTGAGGGAATAACTGTCAGGGTACCAGGAATCAGACTGAGACGTGAAATGCAAAAATAATAACACCTTTATTAATAATAACAAAAAATAATAAAGAGTCCAAAAGCCAAACGACAAGCCAGGAGTCAAAGCCAGAGCTGGTAGTCAGACGAGCTGGGTCGGTAACCAAAGTGAGTTATCAGGCGAGCCTGGGATCAGGAACTAAGAGAACAGCAAAGTCAGGAACAAGTCAGGGATCAGGAACCAAAAGGGACGTCAGACAAGCCAGGTAATGCACAGGAACTGGAACGCAGGAATTCACAAAGAAGTCTGAGACAATGCAAGGGCAAAGGCAGACTGAACTCAGGCACTTAAATAGGGAATAATTACATCATAATTGTGGGACTGCAACATGTCTCTCACTGATGATGTTCTCCAGTTTGGCCATAAGAGGCCAAAGACATAGCAACGGAGGAACTGTTCCAGAGCTTGGTTAGACCGTTCCACAGCCCCATTGGATTGAGGGTGATAGGCCAAGGAGAAGAAAAGCTGAATACCTATTTGGGCACAAAAGTAGAGCCAAAATCTGGAGACAAACTGGCTACCCCAGTCTGAGACTATCTCCTTGGGTAATGCATGTAAATGAAAGACCTCCTGGGCAAAAATTTAAGCAAGCTCCTGAGCAGTAGGCAACTTCAAAGTCAAGGGAATGCAATGTGACATTTTAGAAAATGGTCAACAACCATCAGGATAACAGTATTGCCATTGGAAACAGGAAGGTCGACAATAAAGTCCATGGATAGATGCATCCAAGGACGCTCACCATTAGCAATAGGTTGGAGAAGACCCACAGGAAGACGTTGAGGAGTCTTATTCTGCACACAGACTGATAAGGAGGCAACATATGCAGCAACATCGGAAAGAAGACCTGTCCAGCAGAATTGTCAAATGACAGACCAAATAATTTGGTTCTTGCCCGGGTGACCTGCAGCTTTAGGATAATGGTAAGTGTGTATTTATTTGCTGTGAAGATACTCAGATACAATGCACTTGCCACTAGGTTTCTCAGGAGGGGCATTGGTTTGTGAAGCCAGGATCTCATTTCTCAAGGGAGAAGTCAAATTGGTACATATGGTGGACAAAATATGGTCAGGAGGTATAACTGGAGTGGGTACAGAATCCTCTTTGGACATACAGGCAGGTAGGAGACCACATAATTAAACTGAGACAAAAATAGCACCCATCTGGCCTGTTGGGGCGGCAAACATTTAGCTTTGGACAGGTAAGTCAAATTCTTGTGCTCAGTGAGGATGATCACCAGTACACTAGTACATTCGAGAAGGTGCCTCCATTTCTTGAGTGCCAAAACTATAGCCAGTAGTTCCCTGTCACCAATTTCATAATTGCATTCCACTGGGGATAATTTCTTAGAGAAGAAACCACACGGATGTAAAAAACCCTCAGGTGTAGGACATTGAGACAAGAGGGCACCTACTCCTGCCTCAGATGCATAGACCTCTAGAATTAAAGGCAGGGTTAGGATGAGACAGAACCGGGGCGGCAGCAAAGGCAGTTTTAAGACTCTCAAAGGCCTTAATTGCAATAGGTGACCAATGGAATGCATCACTCCCCTTACAGGTCATGTCTGTGATAGGTTTGACAAATGAAGAAAAGTTTTTGATAAACTTTCTATAGTAATTAGCGAAACCCAAAAAATGTTGAATAGACCGAACACCAACTGGGCCACTGCAGAACTGCAGATAACTTGTAAGGTCCATGGAGAACCCTGCAACGGAAATTACATAACCAAGAAAGGTTACTTGAGTTTGATGGAACTCACATTTCTCGAGTTTGCAAAACAGGCCGTTCTCACATTGTCTCTGAAGTGCCCATAGGACATCAGAACAGTGAGCCTCAAGTGTGGGTGAGAGAAGTTAGGATATTGTCTAAGTACACCACAACACACTGTTGCAACATATCTCGTAGGACACCATTAATAAATTCTTAAAAGGCAGGAGCATTGCATAGGCCAAATGGCATAACAAGATATTCATTATGCTCGCTCCTGGTGTTAAATGCTGTTTTCCATTCATGGCCCTCTTTGATCCTAATGAGATTTCAGGCTCCTCTTTAGTAAAGACCATAGCTCCCTTAAGGCGGTCAAAGAGTTCTGTGATAAGCGGAATAGCATTCTTAATTGTAAGGCGATTAAGACACCTATAATTGATACATGGTCTTAACTCGCCACCTTTCTTTATCATTAAGTAGAAGCCAGCCCCTGCTGGAGAGCAGGATTTGTGGATTATTCCCCGGCAACATACTCCTACATAGCACTATTCTCCACAACAGACAGAGAATAAACCTGACCCGAGGAGGAATGACTCCGGGTTGCAGTTCTTTGGCACAATCGTAAGACCGGTGAGGAGGCAGTGTACTGGCATGCACTTTGTCAAAAACGTCTTGGAACTCTTGGTATTCCTCTGGCAATTGAGATACTGAAGAAGTGCACAAGACTTTGACTGGTTTCCGGAAAAAAGTGGAATTACATTGCGGAGACCATGACAATATTTCGGACCTACGCCAGTCGAGACTGGGATTGTGCTTTTGGAGCCAGGGATAAACCAGAACAACTGGAAAATGCTGATAAGTTGCAAAATGGAGAGCCCCAACAGCCATGGATAATGGAGCAGTTTCATGAGTAACGAGTGCAGGCTGAAGGGGTCTGGCATCAATGGCCTCAATAGCAAGTGAAGTGGACTGAGGCAGTACAGGAATGGAGTGCTGTCATACAAAAGCACTGTCAATGAAATAGCCGACAGCACCAGAGTCTACAAGAGCCTGGGTGACTATGGAGGAGGCCACCCAGGAAAGGACAACCGTGACCAAAGGTTTCTATTTTAGATGTTCTGGGGATGAGTCCCTATTTATGAACTGGAATCTCTGGCTGAGCAATTGTGTGATGGATTTATACATACCCATTTTAAAAACAAATTAATTTATTTTACAGTTGATATAATTTATCCTGAGACACAATTATTTTGTGTTTCAGGATGAATTCTATCTTCAGACTAGGGGGGCTGCCATGGGTACCAGGTTCGCCCCGAGTTATGCAAACCTTTATATGGGGTCTAAAGTAACAAATAACAGCACCACTTTGATACTATTGTAATCACAGAGAAATATTGCAATGAGTTGTATCAAATATTCATACCAAAAAGCGTTGCAGTGCACGAGTATAGTATTGCCACAAATACTTTCACAAATATTACTCATCACAAAAAACTGCCAAAGAGATTTTTATACGAAATCTAATTAAAGTTTTTATTTAAATACAAAACAGTAGAAAAAATATTTCTTTCTAAAAACTCCTCTCACTCTAATCATCCATGCATACAATCCACATAAGATTACACCCCAGGAGTCCCTAGGGGAATCAAAAACATGCCATCATACCTGTGTATGAAAGTCTAAGGAAGCGAAAAGGATTCGTTCCAGTGTCCTGTTTATATTTGTAATCCCAAAATTGAGGGTAATATGTAAGCCGTCTCAAAGCCAGTTAATGAGAGGGGTTAATAAGCACAGTCACTGTTTATAAGTATCGTCTGCTCTTGGTGTAATTAGTAGGTAAAGCTGAATCAAGCACAGTCTGGGATTTCACCTGAACCCTTAACAAAGTGTATGTGCATTCGTCCTGAATATTATAACATAATTTATGTAAGAACTTACCTGATAAATTCATTTCTTTCATATTGGCAAGAGTCCATGAGCTAGTGACATATGGGATATACAATCCTACCAGGAGGGGCAAAGTTTCCCAAACCTCAAAATGCCTATAAATACACCCCTCACCACACCCACAATTCAGTTTAACGAATAGCCAAGCAGTGGGGTGATAAAGAAAGGAGTAGAAAGCATCAACAAAGGACATTTTGAAATAATTGTTCTTTATACAAAAAATCATAACCACCATAAAAAGGGTGGGCCTCATGGACTCTTGCCAATATGAAAGAAATGAATTTATCAGGTAAGTTCTTACATAAATTATGTTTTCTTTCATGTAATTGGCAAGAGTCCATGAGCTAGTGACATATGGGATATCAATACCCAAGATGTGCAGTCTTCCACTCAAGAGTCACTAGAGAGGGAGGGAATAAAACAAAAACAGCCATAATCCGCTGAGAAAATAATCCACAACCCAAAAATAAGTTTATTTTCACTTTTGAAAGAAAAAAACTTAAATCAAAAAGCAGAAGAATCAAACTGAAACAGCTGCCTGAAGAACTTTTCTACCAAAAACTGCTTCCGAAGAAGCAAATACATCAAAATGGTAGAATTTAGTAAAAGTATGCAAAGAGGACCAAGTGGCTGCTTTGCAAATCTGATCAATCGAAGCTTCATTCTTAAAAGCCCATGAAGTAGAGACTGATCTAGTAGAATGAGCTGTAATTCTCTGAGGCGGGTTTGACCCGACTTCAAATAAGCTTGATGAATCAAAAGTTTCAACCAAGAAGCCAAGGAAATAGCAGAAGCTTTCTGACCTTTCCTAGGACCAGAAAATAAAACAAATAGACTAGAAGTCTTCCTGAAATTTTTAGTAGTTTCCACATAATATTTCAAAGCTCTTACCACATCCAAAGAATGTAAGGATCTCTCCAAAGAATTCTTAGGATTAGGACATAAAGAAGGGACAACAATTTATCTACTAATGTTGTTAGAATTCACAACCTTAGGTAAAAATTGAAAAGAAGTCCGCAAAACTGCCTTATCCTGGTGAAAAATCAGAAAAGGAGACTCACAAGAAAGAGCAGATAGCTCAGAAACTCTTCTAGCAGAAGAGATAGCCAAAAGGAACAACACTTTCCAAGAAAGTAGTTTAATGTCCAAAGAATGCATAGGTTCAAATGGAGGAGCCTGTAAAGCCCTCAGAACCAAATTAAGACTCCAAGGAGGAGAAATTGACTTAATGACAGGCTTAATTCGAACTAAAGCCTGTACAAAACAGTGTATATCAGGAAGTATAGCAATTTTTCTGTGAAATAAAACAGAAAGAGCGGAGATTTGTCCTTTCAAGGAACTTGCAGACAAACCCTTATCCAAACCATCCTGAAGAAACTGCAAAATTCACCATGAAATGTAAGTCTTCCAAACTCTATAATAAATCTTTCTAGAAACAGATTTACGAGCTTGTAACATAGTATTAATCACTGAATCAGAGAAACCTCTATGACTTAGAACTAAGCGTTCAATTTCCATACCTTCAAATTTAATGATTTGAGATCCTGATGGAAAAACGGACCTTGAGATAGTAGGTCCAGCCATAACGGAAGTGGCCAAGGCGGGCAACTGGACATCCGAACCAGATCCGCATACCAAAACCTGTGTGGCCATGCTGGAGCCACCAGCAACACAAAAGACTGTTCCATGATGATTTTGAAAATCACTCTTGGAAGGAGAACTAGAGGCGGGAAGATGTAAGCAGGTTGATAACACCAAGGAAGTGTCAGCGCATCCACTGCTTCCGTCTGAACATCCCTGGACCTGGACAGGTATCTGGGAAGTTTCTTGTTTAGATGAGAGGCCATGAGATCTATCTCTGGAAGCCCCCACATCTGAACAATCTGAGAAAACACATCTGGATGGAGAGACCACTCCCCTGGATGTAAAGTCTGGCAGCTGAGATAATCCGCCTCCCAATTGTCTACACCTGGGATATGCACCGCAGAGATTAGACAGGAGCTGGATTCCGCCCAAGCAAGTATCCGAGATATTTCTTTCATAGCTTGGGGACTGTGAGTCCCACCCTGATGATTGACATAAGCCACAGTTGTGATATTGTCTGTCTGAAAACAAATGAACGGTTCTCTCTTTAGTAGAGGCCAGAACTGAAGAGCCCTGAGAATTGCACGGAGTTCTAAAATATTTATTGGTAATCTCGCCTCTTGAGATTTCCAAACCCCTTGTGCTGTCAGAGACCCCCAAACAGCTCCCCAACCTGAAAGACTCGCATCTGTTGTGATCACAGTCCAGGTTGGGTGAACAAAAGAAGCCCCTTGAACCAAACGATGGTGATCTATCCACCATGTCAGAGAGTGTCGTACATTGGGATTCAAGGATATTAATTGTGATATCTTTGTATAATCCCTGCACCATTGATTCAGCATACAAAGCCGTAGAGGTCTCATGTGAAAACGAGCAAAGGGGATTGCGTCTGATGCTGCAGTCATGAGACCTAAAACTTCCATGCACATTGCCACTGAAGGGAATGACTGAGACTGAAGGAGCCGACATGCTGCGACCAATTTTAAACGTCTCTTGTCTGTTAGAGACAGAGTCATGGACACTGAATCTATCTGGAAGCCTAAAAAGGTGACCCTTGTCTGAGGAATCAAGAAACTTTTTGGTAAATTGATCCTCCAACCATGTTTCCAAAGAAACAACGCTAGTTGATTTGTATGAGATTCTGCAGTATGTAAAGACTGAGCTAGTACCAAGATATCGTCCAAATAAGGAAACACCGCAATACCCTGTTCTCTGATTACAGATAGTAGGGCACCCAGAACCTTTGAAAAGATTCTTGGAGCTGTTGCTAGGCCAAATGGAAGAGCAACAAATTGGTAATGCTTGTCTAGAAAAGAGAATCTCAGAAACTGATAGTGTTCTGGATGAATCAGAATATGAAGGTATGCATCCTGCAAGTCTATTGTGGACATATAATGTCCTTGCTGAACAAAAGGCAGAATAGTCCTTATAGTCACCATCTTGAAAGTTGGTACTCTTACATAACGATTCAAAATTTTCAGATCCAGAACTGGTCTGAACAAATTTTCTTTCTTTGGTACAATGAATAGGTTTGAATAAAACCCCAAACCTTGTTCCTGAGGAGGAACTGGCATGATTACTCCTGAAGACTCCAGGTCTGAAACACACTTCAGAAAAGCCTGAGCTTTTACTGGATTTACAGGAATGTGTGAGAGAAAAAATCTTCTCACAGGAGGTCTTACTTTGAATCCTATTTGATACCCTTGAGAGACAATGCTCTGAATCCAACGATTTTGGACAGATTTTATCCAAAAATCCTTGAAAAACCTTAATCTGCCCCCTACCAGCTGAGCTGGAATGAGGGCCGCACCTTCATGCGGACATAGGGGCAGAATTTGGTTTCCTAAATGGCTTGAATTTATTCCAATTTGAGGAAGGCTTCCAACTGGAAGCAGATTCCTTGGGAGGAGGATTGAGTTTTTGTTCCTTATTCTGACGAAAGGAACGAAAACGGTTAGAAGCCTTAGATTTACCCTTAGGTTTTTTATCCTGAGGCAAAAAAACTCCTTTTCCTCCAGTGATAGTTGAAATAATAGAATCCAACTGAGAACCAAATAAATTATTACCTTGGAAAGAAAGAGATAGTAATCTAGATTTAGATGTCATATCAGCATTCCAAGATTTAAGCCACAAAGCTCTTCTAGCTAATACAGCTAAAGACATGGATCTAACATCAATTTTGATAATATCAAAAATGGCATCACAAATAAAATGATTAGCATGTTGCAGTAAGCGAACAATGCTAGATATGTCAGAATCCAATTCATGTTGCGCTAAATTTTCCAGCCAGAAAGTTGATGCAGCCGCAACATCGCCCAAAGAAATAGCAGGTCTGAGAAGATGACCTGAATATAAATAGGCCTTCCTTAGATAAGATTCAAGCTTCCTATCTAAAGGATCCTTAAAGGAAGTGCTATCTACCATAGGAATAGTGGTACGTTTAGCAAGAGTAGAAATAGCCCCATCAACTTTGGGGATCTTTTCCCAAAACTCTATAGATTTTGCTGGTAAAGGATACAATCTCTTAAACCTTGAAGAAGGAATAAAGGAACTACCTGGCTTATTCCATTCCCTAGAAATCATATCAGAAATAGCCTCAGGAATGGGAAAAACACCTGGAGAAACCACAGGAGGTTTAAAAACAGCATTTAAACGTTTATTAGACTGAACGTCAATAGGACTGGTTACCTCAATATCCAAAGTAATTAACACTTCTTTTAATAAAGAACGCATATACTCTATTTTAAATAAATAAGTAGATTTGTCAGTGTCAATATCTGAGGAAGGATCTTCTGTTTCAGATAGATCCTCATCAGAAGAGGATGAATTATTATGTTGTTGGTCATTTGAAATTTCATCAGCTAAATGAGAAGTTTTAAAAGACCTTTTACGTTTATTAGAAGGTGGAAATGCAGACAAAGCCTTCATAATAGATTCAGAAACAAATTCTTTAAAATTTACAGGTATATCATGCACATTAGAAGTTGAAGGAACTGCAACTGGCAATGTACTATTACTGATAGAAACACTATCTGCATGTAAAAGTTTATCATGACAACTATTACAAATGACATTCGGTGGAATAATTTCTACAATTTTACAACAAATGCACTTAGCTTTGGTAGAACCAATGTCAGGCAACAATGTTCCAGCAGAAACTTCAGAGACAGGATCAGATTGGGACATCTTGCTCAATGTAAGAGAAAAAACAACATATAAAGCAAAATTATATATTTCCTTAAATGACAGTTTCAGGAATGGGAAAAAATGCAAAAGCATAGGCCTCTTGATAGAAAAGAAAGCAGGAGGCAAACAACAATGGGGTATTGAAATAATGTAGAAAAATTGGCGCCAAGTATGACGCACAACGTAATGTAAACTTTTTTGGCGCCAAAAATGACCGGAAATGACACACTTGCGTCACTAATGACGCCGCCGTGTGAAAGGTCTCGACGTCACGTATGACGCCGGAAATGACGAAGTTGCGTCAAAAATGTAATTTCCTGCGCCAAAAAAGTTCACGCCAAAAATTACGCAATAAAGTCTAACATTTGACGCACCCGCGGGCCTAATACCCGCAAATGCAAAAAGTAGTCAAAGTGAAAAAAGACTAAACCCCAGGTAAGAAACAAATTTCTTAAAGTGTTTATATTCCCAAATATGAAACTGAGAGTCTGCAGAAGGAAATACATGAACCTGACTCATGGCAAATATAAGTACAATACATATATTTAGAACTTTATATAATTTGTATAAAGTGCCAAACCATAGCTGAGAGTGTCTTAAGTAAATGAAAACATACTTACCAAAAGACACCCATCCACATATAGCAGATAGCCAAACCAGTACTAAAACAGTTCTTAGTAGAGGTAATGGTAAATTTGAGAGTATATCGTCGATCTGAAAAGGGAGGTAGGAGATGAATCTCTACGACCGATAACAGAGAACCCATGAAAAAGACCCCAGTTAGGGAAATCATCGTATTCAATAGGTGATACTCCCTTCACGTCCCTCTGACATTCACTGTACTCTGAGAGGAATCAGGCTTCAACAATGCTGAGAAGCGCATATCAACGTAGAAATCTTAGCACAAACTTACTTCACCACCTCCATAGGAGGCAAAGTTTGTAAAACTGAATTGTGGGTGTGGTGAGGGGTGTATTTATAGGCATTTTGAGGTTTGGGAAACTTTGCCCCTCCTGGTAGGATTGTATATCCCATATGTCACTAGCTCATGGACTCTTGCCAATTACATGAAAGAAATTAATGTTTCCTATGCCTCTTGTCGGCATATGCGTTCAGCATTAGTTATAGTGTAGCAGTTCAATGCCCTTGTTAGCATATTAGCTTGATATTAACTCAGGCTAACTGATATTTGTAACAGTGTAACACTTGGATATGAAGCCCAATACTTGCGGTTCTGTTGCGAGGCACCTTCAATTACGTGCATGTATCACATACGGCTGAACCAGCTCCAGCATCCAGATCTCTCTGTGATTCTCACACCGCAGGCTCCTCCAGATATATGGGGTCATTTGAACAACAATACATTTATGACTCTAGAAACGGGGCAAGCCTGGTATTCTATGGAAGATATATAGATGATATGAATTTTATTTGGAGAGGTGGTGTATCTTCGGCAAACACCTTTGTGAAGCATCTTAATAATAATGATATGGGCCTCCTATTTACTAGCTCCATCAATAATGAGACCACAGTTTTTTTGGATCTTAATCTCCGGTTTGTCAATGGGAAGGTCACTAGTACAATCTACTTTAAAACAGTAGATTTTAATACTTATCTGGATTTTACCAGCAATCACTATTATCCCTGGAAAAGGAATGTCCCATATGAGCAGTTTAAACGAGTATGTCGTAATTGTAGTATGCTTTCTGATTATGAGGCGCAAATCTTGATCTTAAAAGAAAGATTTATAGAGAAGAGGTACCCACCTCATATCATTGATAACGGATATAGAAGAGCTAAGCTGGATGATAGGGAAGCATATTTTTCAAATAAAAAAAGATGTTGTGCAGAAAGAAAATAATGTTAAAAATCGTACAATGTTTATCACACAATATAATTGTAATCATAACCTGATAAAACAAATTATAAATAAACATTGGAATATCTTTATTAAGGACCCTATTTTGGGTAATTTAATAGAATCAAAACCCACGATAGTGTTTAAAAAGGCCCCTAATCTAAAGACCATTTTTAGCACCAAGCAAAATAGTGAAACATAAGAAAAATACTGTGTTTAAGACTTTAACTTCAAATAAGAGAGCGACACATCAGGGGTCCTTTAGATACGGGGTAAAAAGATGTAAAATGTGTGTCCACATTGGACACAATAAACACACATTTCAATCTAATGTGACTAAACGTATTTATCCCATAGTTATCCGCGGATCTTGCGCATCCAGCTATGTGGTCTACCTTCTTTCCTGCATCTGTGGGATCTAATACGTAGGTCGTACCTGCAGGCGCCTCAGTATCAGGTGGTCTGAGTATTACTGTAATATGAAAAACAACAATAAATCACATAGTGTACCAAGACATTGTAATATCAAACATAATGGTTACACTAAATGTTTTTCCATTTCTCCTATAGAGTATATTCCCAAATCCCATCTCTATAATAGATTCTTCAGATTCAGGCAAAGTAAGACCTACTGGATCCACAAATTGAGAAGTTTATATCCATCTGGTCTCAATATGTATGTGGACATGGCGGCCTTCCACTGATCTCTGTGGGATTTTTATGTGGATCTGAATTTGTTTTGTTTGTTTGTTTGTTTGTTTGTAAACAATATAGGTTTTAATATAAGATAGTAGAGTCTTATCTCACTCATTATTCACTTTTACACCATTACAGATTGGGTTGTTGTAAGATGCAGCCTTTGTATATGCACCTCTGTGGGATAATAACTGTAGAGGGTATATTATTAATATTATATTTTGAATGGTTGTATTTACTCAAACAGGTAGTTCATTGCACAATATACAAAATCTTTATTCAGATAAAGCATGCAATTTTAAACAACTTTCCAATATACTTCCATTAACAAAAGGTGCAAAGTTTTTTTATATTTAAAATGTTTGAGTCACCAGCTCCTACTGAGCATGTGCAAGAATAAGCGTGTATGCATTTGTGAATAGCTGATTGCTTTCACATGGTACGTGTATGCATTTGGGTTTGGCTGATGGCTGTCACATGGTACAGGGGGAGTGGGAAAAGACAGAACTTTTAAAATTGTCAGAAAAAAAATCTACTACTCATTTGAAGTTCACACTAAGTGCTATTGCATTGTCTTCTTATCTTGCATTTGTTCATTATGCAAATCTACTGTGTTGACTGGTCCTTTAAGTGTTGGCTGTGGCCCATTGTTTAACAGTTTGAGGTCCTTTCATTATTAATAACACCTTGTTATAGCCTAATAAAGTGGTGCTATACACCACTTTTTCTGATCATTTAATTTTAATATTTGCTAAGGGTATCTTTTTTTATGCATTTTCTAGCATATAAGAGGTTGCTTTTTATATTTATTTTTATTTTATAAAATTATTTTAGTGTATAATGTTGCGATGATCATTAACTAATTGTATCTCTTTAAATATTGACATCCATTTTTGGGTGTGAGCCAATACTGGCGTCTGATTGGCAAGAGGTATCTATATGAAGAGCAAGGGTATTTGTGTTAGTTACAGCCTGATGAAACACCATTGTATGGCTGAGAAATGCATTGCTATTTATCTCTGTTTTTAATAAACTTTTTATTCACCCTTGCTCCATGGATTATTCCTTCACTGTTATTGAGGGGATTGTAGCATGTAATAGATACACGGTAGGCTAGCCCTCATCATTACACACACTCCAGTCGCTCCAGCTGATTGGCGCAGGTATTGAGGACGTCTTTGAGGTCTTGCTGAGGAAACTCCTCTGAGTGGTGAAACGCCTTCACATGATCGACCCCTGCTAATTGAAAGTGAGTCTGTCATTTGTCTGGTCTTATTGTGTTTACTGTACAGACAATACTGTCCTATGTGGCGCCTTCTTTTCTGTCTTCACAGGATTGTAGGACAAGACTTTAAAAGGTGGCCTTGTAGCCCGCAATAGAGTCAGAGCACATTCCTCCTCCTAAAGGCTCTCTTCACCGTAGAGAGGCGCATGAATACCAACTACATAGGCTCAGCAGTACCTAGTGTTTCGGGACCAGGAGGCATGGGTGGGAATGAAAAAATAGGAGATAACTGAACAGGAGGCTTCCGCAAGTGCTCCTTGAAAGAGGGCCTCTCTCTGAGTCTGATGTCAATTAGGATTAAAAAAGACACCAAAACTTTGAGATACTCAGGTAAATCTCTGGCAGCAACTTTGTCTTTAATTGCATCAGAAAGCCCATGAAAGAAGGCAGCAAAAAGGGCTTCATTGTTCCAACCTACCTCTGCTGCAAGTGTACGGAACTCAATGACATACTGGGCTATAGATCTTGTACCTTGCTGAATGGACATGAGTCATTTGGCAACAGAGGGGGAGCGATCCGGAACATCAAAAACCCTTTGAAAGGAGGCCGCAAAGTCAGGGTAATTAGATATCAAAGGCTTATTAGTCTCCCACAAGGGATTAGCCCAAGCAAGCGCCGTGTCAGAGAATAATGAGATGACAAATTTCACCTTTGCTCTGTCAGAATGAAACGCCTGAGGTAACATCTCAAAGTAAATGCCCACCTGGTTCAAAAACCCTATGCACTGATTAGGATCACCTCCATATCACTGAGGTAGAGGTGCAGAACCGGATATGCTCCTGGTAGGACTAGGTGCAGCAGCAGAAACAGGAGCAGCCATAACTTGTGGGACACTCTGATCCAAATGTGCAGTGCGAGTAAGAAGGGTTTTCAGGGCTAGTGCAAATTGATCCATGCAGTGATACTGTTCATCCATCCGGGAAATGATGGTGGGTAAAGGTGGATTATTAGCACAGTCAGGATTCATGGCCCTTGCAAAATGTCAGGGTACCAGGAATCAGACTGAGACATGAAATGCAAAAATAATCACATTATTATTAATAATAACAAAAAATAATAAAGAGTCCAAAAGCCAAATGATAAGCCAGGAGTCAAAGCCAGAGCTGGGAGTCAGACGAATCGGGTCAGGAACCAAAGCCAGTAGTCAGACGAGCCGGGATCAGGAACTAAGAGAACATCAGAGTCAGGAACAAGCTAAGGATCAGGAACCAGAAGGGATGTCAGACCAGCCAGGTAGTACACAGGAACTGGAACACAGGAACTTACAAAGAAGACTGAGACAACGCAAGGGCAAAAGCTGACTGAACTCAGGCACTTAAATAGGGAATGATGACATCATAATTCTGGGACTGCAACATGTCTCTCACTGATGATGTTCTCCAGTTTGACCATAAGAGGGCACCTAGGTGAGTGAGCAGCGTTACATACTCTGCAGCAATATCTGAGAGAGACAGGTGAGTAAAAATGGCAGCCAGCAGCAAATAGCAAATGAAAGCAGGGTAAAACCGTGACAATAACTAACAATTTTATTAAAACGTGTTTAAAGTTTTGGAAAACTGTTCGGAATAATTCTTTGGTGGCCTCTCCCTTCCACTACGCACTCCATTATGGGTCTTCTGTATTGTTTGCCAGATTTGCACCCAAAGTGGTGGGAAGATGATGGTTTTAGATATATCAAACATTTTTGCCATGGTGGAAACTTAATGAAGCCCTAAATAGAAATTATCTCCCTAAAAATATGCATTCTGAATACACCAACATATTAGAGTTGGTTGGGTCCTCCATGCAATGGGAAACAGAGGTGGATGTCGGGTTCCCAACCATATAGAGTCCTCTATATGGTCCAGGGTTTGTGAAGAAGTGACATGCAAGGGAGTAGAAAAGGGACTGGAATGAGGAGTTTACAAATAAGGATTGGAGCTTAGGTGTAGCACACAATAGGTTGGCTATGCCTTGTGCAACTTTACTTGAAACTTCTGTTAAAATGGTACATTGTCCAAGAGTGGACCAGAAGATATTTCTGGTCCACTCTGCCTTCTGCTAGTGGGGGCGGCAGTGGGATAGATATTAACATCCATATATGGTGAAGCTGCCCAAAATTGTTGTCTTTTCGGAGCAGCGTAGCACTTTTCCTACAGGAGCTCCTTTCACTCTGCTCTCTTACGCTTGAGGAGACTATTTTTTATTTAGATTTTGAGAGCTCTACAAATCCAGCAGTTACCTTTGCATTTATGTTTGCCATAGAAAGAAAATTGTTGAAGGTTCTAGATATAATTCAGCATGTTAGAAAAATGGAGGAATTCTTTCTGAGTCCCTGATGTTCAAAAGTTCTCCAGCTCGGAGAGAAATTGCAGTTCAAACTTCACAGGGGCTGAACTCACTGAATATTTAAAAGAAAAAGGGCAGAACTCTCCAGCACTGCGAGAGCTCTCTCATTTCTATATATGAAGGAGTGACTAGCCCTGTGCAATACAGCACTGTGTGATATGAGAGTTTTGTTACACTAAGACTCTGTGCTTTGTATTTTAGATTACTTTACAGTTTAGATTGGATGCTTTCAGTTCAATTTAATTTAAGCTTTGCACTTTTTAATTAATATTTTAATACATTTAGATTTAGCTCTAGCAGTGATTTTACAAATTCTGGTCATGTTTTGAAAGTTTCAGTGTTATTTTAAGAAATTGGGATTATACATTGTATAGTTCTGTTTATATATGCAATTACATTGCACCTTAAATTTGCTACATTACAAACTAAAACTGACACTTTCAGAAAGTGGGAGGGAGAGGGAAGTTCCCTGGGCTGAACAGGGTAGTTCCCAGGTTATGTCTGAAGCTCTCTCACAAGTCCTGTGAAAATGTTTTAAGCATTTTAAACAAGCTGGTCTCACCAATTTGTCTCGCCAACTGTATGCAGGTGAAGTTTGCTCAAAATTCAAAATACACTTATTTTAACTAACAGAAAAGTAATATACATTCAAATATAGACAAAAGCTATCAAAACTGTAGTGAAAACATTTCAGTTTAATTTGGAATTGATGCAAACTGAGCCTTTATATCAGCCCCAGGGGTTCTCTGATTACCTTCTTTCTCCCATGTGATACCCTGGTTGTCTACTTTTGCAAATGGTTTGCTATCATTGGGGTCATTTTCTTTCCTGGGTTGCAATACTGCCTTAAAGGCTACTTATTCCCAGAGAATCAAGTTGTCAAATTTCCATGTAAATGGACAGGCCCCATATTTAGGCCTGTAACAACCCAATTTCCCAGAAAACCTGTACATGGGGGCATTGTTGTACTCGTAGGACATTGCAGAATACAAATATGGGGATTATGATATTCACAATAAAATATGTGCATGCTTGGAAAACAAAATGGGCTAGATTACAAGTGGAGCACTAAATTATCGAGCACCCGCAAATGGGCAAATTGGCCCGTTTGCAGACGTGCGATAAATAACCAGCCATTACATGTGGCTCGTTACTGATACCGTAAGGTTAATTTTCTAAATGGCCCCCAAACTCAAAGTGTTAGTTTTCTTTTTCTTTTTTAATAAAAACATAGCTTTTTTTTTCTTCTTACATTAAAGTCGGCGGCTGTGGGGTGTTAGAAAAAAATGTCACTGAAAAGTGACTTTACATTGTGGTCTAGGGGAACTGTGTGTTCCCTGTAAATATATATGTATATGCTTATATACATATATATTTATGTGTTAATATACACATATTAACACATACATATATATGTATATAAGCATATACATATATATATTTACATTTGTTGACCATCACTGCACGACTTACCCCCTTTGCTGCGCTTAGGTTCTGTGCCATGTATGACACCATCAGGAAGAGGCTGCCATTGGAGCCTATAGGAACGCGCTCTTGTAAGTGCAATGCTTCTATGCACCTCACCTGTAATAAGTGCAAATATAGGGGTAGATTTATCAAGCAGCAGATACTGCAATCTACACCTGTAGACCGCTGCTCCTTAAAGTGGATGTAAATTTTTTACATATTGACCATCAAAATCTGTTTTTATGCACTCCATTATCAATACCGCATATTTTTTTTTATATATATTGAACATATAAAGTAATAATTATGTTAGTAACTTTGCTCCGTTTTCATGCTGCGCTCCTCCCATCCATAACTTCCTTTCTTTTCAGCGCATAATGAATAGAGCGGTCCCGCCCACTCTATGACGTATTACCCTTGCGTATTCACGACGGCTCCCATTTGTGCGCATGCGTTTCTAATTTAGTCCCGAATATGCGCATGCGTTTGATATCGACTTTCTGAATCTCGCCTGCGTTTCTAAACTCGCGATCGTGAATTGAAATCGTTGTGCGCATGCGTTTCTAGCGTGGTATGTAATATATGCAACATAGTATTCAATGAATGTATCCATTCATTGAATACTTTTGCATCGAGCGACAGCCGTTTTTCAGTTTCTATTATCAACATCGTTCCAGTATCTAAAGTTATAGCGGTAAGTCAGTATAATTTTTTTGGGACATAACAGTGTATATTTTTCACTTTTATTTAATTTAGGTATTATAATATTTACAAAAAATGATTAAATCTGACAATCATTCAAAGAATAAAAGCGGACAATATATAAAAAAAAAATCATAATTGATAAGAGCTAGTCTATTCGCTTATTATAATTCTGCTCAATGCATACTCAATGTCATTCATTAGTAAACAACTGTAAAGAATTATTTTATGTTTTGGCAAATGAGGGTTAATATTTATACCGAATTTTAAAATCATATACGAAATGCATTACTATTTTGTCTATTACAAAACCTATTCATCCTTTTATTAATATTTATGTTTTATCCAATAATAATTTGATATGCTATCAAAAGTTTTTAAAAAAATTAAATGTTTTTATACTGGTGTATTTATAATTTAATTTCATATCTATTAATATAGCATATGTTATTCTATTCTATCAATCGATGGAATCATTAGATTACATACTCTAAAAATGTATTATTTGTAAACTTTTAATTTAACAAATTTTATTTTATATTATTCAAATTCGTTTATGCAGCATACATACTGAATTTATATTTAAAAATGGATAAACAGATATTGAATTTTATTGTATATATATAATTTATAGTATTTAAAGTATTAAAACGGTCATTTATATACTATACATAACATCTTTTTTTTAAATGCAAACCTATGTATCTACAAATAATTTAATATACATTGGTATATATTTTTTATTGTCACTTTATTTTCTTCGGAATGCATTGTGTCTCAAATGCATTTACTTTTGTATATGAGATTATGGTCTCTCTTTTAAACCGAGAGATAAGGTTAACAATAGACGAAGCATTCTTCCTGCTATATTTGATGTTAGTTATTTTTTTAATTGCATTGCTTAGTGACCATATCAGTTTGTCTGGGTTACAAAAACAGTGTTATCAAATTTCAAAAGAAGGAGTAAT